>NW_024059019.1:0-42547 GCF_016432855.1 Salvelinus namaycush
TCTCACTAGTTAACTGTAATGTTGTCCTCACCTCTCACTAGTTAACTGTAATGTTGTCCTCACCTCTCACTAGTTAACTGTAATGTTGTCCACACCTCTCACTAGTTAACTGTAATGTTGTCCTCACCTCTCACTAGTTAACTGTAATGTTGTCCTCACCTCTCACTAGTTAACTGTAATGTTGTCCTCACCTCTCACTAGTTAACTGTAATGTTGTCCTCACCTCTCACTAGTTAACTGTAATGTTGTCCTCACCTCTCACTAGTTAACTGTAATGTTGTCCTCACCTCTCACTAGGTAACTGTAATGTTGTCCTCACCTCTCACTAGTTAACTGTAATGTTGTCCTCACCTCTCACTAGTTAACTGTAATGTTGTCCTCACCTCTCACTAGTTAACTGTAATGTTGCCCACACCTCTCACTAGTTAACTGTAATGTTGTCCACACCTCTCACTAGTAAACTGTAATGTTGTCCTCACCTCTCACTAGTTAACTGTAATGTTGTCCACACATCTCACTAGTTAACTGTAATGTTGTCCACACCTGTCACTAGTTAACTGTAATGTTGTCCTCACCTCTCACTAGTTAACTGTAATGTTGTCCTCACCTCTCACTAGTTAACTGTAATGTTGCCTCACCCTCACATCACTAGTTAACTGTAATGTTGTCCTCACCTCTCACTAGTTAACTGTAATGTTGTCCACACCTCTCACTAGTTAACTGTAATGTTGTCCACACCTCTCACTAGTTAACTGTAATGTTGTCCTCACCTCTCACTAGTTAACTGTAATGATGTCCTCACCTCTCACTAGTTAACTATAATGTGGTCCACACCTCTCACTAGTTAACTGTAATGTTGTACACACTTCTCACTAGTTAACTGTAATGTTGTCCTCACCTCTCACTAGTTAACTATAATGTTGTCCTCACCTCTCACTAGTTAACTGTAATGTTGTCCTCACCACTCACTAGTTAACTGTAATGTTGTCCTCACCTCTCGCTAGTTAACTGTAAAGGTGTCCACACCTCTCACTAGTTAACTGTAATGTTGTCCTCACCTCTCACTAGTTAACTGTAATGTTGTCCACACCTCTCACTAGTTAACTGTAATGTTGTCCACACCTCTCACTAGTTAACTGTAATGTTGTCCTCACCTCTCACTAGTTAACTATAATGTTGTCCTCACCTCTCACTAGTTAACTGTAATGTTGTCCTCACCACTCACTAGTTAACTGTAATGTTGTCCTCACCTCTCGCTAGTTAACTGTAATGTTGTCCTCACCTCTCACTAGTTAACTGTAATGTGTCCTCACCACTCACTAGTTAACTGTTGTCCACACCTCGCTAGTTAACTGTAATGTTGTCCTCACCTCTCACTAGTTAACTGTATGTTGTCCTCACCTCTCACTATTTAACTATAATGTTGTCCTCACCTCTCACTAGTTAACTGTAATTGTTGTCCTCACCTCTCACTAGTTAACTGTATGTTGTCCTCACCTCTCACTAGTTTAACTATAATGTTGTCCTCACATCTCACTAGTAACTGTAATGTTGTCCTCTCCTCTCACTAGTAACTGTAACGTTGTCCTCACCTCTCACTAGTTAACTGTGATGTTGTCCCTCACCTCTCACTAGTTAACTGTAATGTTGTCCTCACCTCTCACTAGTTAACTGTAATGTTGTCCTCACCTCTCACTAGTTAACTGTAATGTTGTCCTCACCTCTCACTAGTTAACTGTAATGTTGTCCTCACCTCTCACTAGTTAACTGTAATGTTGCCCTCACCTCTCACTAGTTAACTGTAATGTTGTCCTCACCTCTCACTAGTTAACTGTAATGTTGTCCTCCACCTCTCACTAGTAACTGTAATGTTGTCCTCACCTCTCACTAGGTAACTATAATGTTGTCCACACCTCTCACTAGTTAACTGTAATGTTGTCCACACCTCTCACTAGTTAACTATAATGTTGTCCACACCTCTCACTTAGTTAACTGTAATGTTGTCCACACCTCTCACTAGTTAACTGTAATGTTGTCCTCACCTCTCACTAGTTAACTGTAATGTTGTCCTCACCTCTCACTAGTTAACTGTAATGTTGTCCTCACCTCTCACTAGTTAACTATAATGTTGTCCTCACCTCTCACTAGTTAACTGTAATGTTGTCCACACCTCTCACTAGTTAACTGTAATGTTGTCCTCACCTCTCACTAGTTAACTGTAATGTTGTCCTCACCTCTCACTAGTTAACTGTAATGTTGTCCTCACCTCTCACTAGTTAACTGTAATGTTGTCCTCACCTCTCACTAGGTAAACTGTAATGTTGTCCTCACCTCTCACTAGTTAACTGTAATGTTGTCCTCACCTCTCACTAGTTAACTGTAATGTTGTCCTCACCTATCACTAGTTAACTGTAATGTTGTCCACATCTCTCACTAGTTAACTGTAATGTTGTCCTCACCTCTCACTAGTTAACTGTAATGTTGTCCTCACCTCTCACTAGGTAACTGTAATGTTGTCCTCACCTCTCACCAGTTAACTGTAATGTTGTCCTCACCTCTCACTAGTTAACTGTAATGTTGTCCTCACATCTCACTAGTTAACTGTAATGTTGTCCTCACCTCTCACTAGTTAACTGTAATGTTGTCCTCACCTCTCACTAGTTAACTGTAATGTTGTCCTCACCTCTCACTAGTTAACTATAATGTTGTCCTCACCTCTCACTAGTTAACTGTTATGTTGTCCACACCTCTCACTAGTTAACTGTAATGTTGTCCTCACCTCTCACTAGTTAACTGTAATGTTGTCCACACCTCTCACTAGTTAACTGTAATGTCATCCTCACCTCTCACTAGTTAACTGTAATGTTGTCCTCACCCCTCACTAGTTAACTGTAATGTTGTCCTCACCTCTCACTAGTTAACTGTAATGTTGTCCTCACCTCTCACTAGTTAACTGTAATGTTGTCCTCACCTCTCACTAGTTAACTGTAATGTTGTCCACACCTCTCACTAGTTAACTGTAATGTTGTCCTCACCTCTCACTAGTTAACTGTAATGTTGTCCTCACCCCTCACTAGTTAACTGTAATGTTGTCCTCACCTCTCACTAGTTAACTGTAATGTTGTCCACACCTCTCACTAGTTAACTGTAATGTTGTCCTCACCTCTCACTAGTTAACTGTAATGTTGTCCTCACCTCTCACTAGTTAACTGTAATGTTGTCCTCACCTCTCACTAGTTAACTATAATGTTGTTGTCATCTCTCTAGATCTATCCAGGTGCAGTGGAGCTGATGCAGGTCATCGAGGAATTTATCCACATCGTTGGCCTGGGCATGAAGGACTTCCACAACGCCTATCTGATGACTGGAAACTTGGGTAAGAAACACAGACAGATCTATTCTCACAGCCCACAGGCCTGGGATGGGTGTCCCACAGCCTTATTTTTCTCCACAACCCAGCCACCCAGCTGGGTGAAAGTAACAATTATCAAATCGATGTTCAATGATCAATCGTCCATGTGTGAATAAACAAAATGTTGCTGCTGCTGTCTCCCTTTGTCAATTCCCCCTCCATCCATCAGTAATCTGGGATAAATGATGCATGGAGGGGAGGGGAGGGGAATGAGGGAGGGGAGGAAGGAAGGAAGGAAGAAGGAGATGGAGGCTTAGCCTAACAAACAACAACTAATCAATATGGTTATTTAAAACCTAGCTTGTGATTAACTCCTAAGAATACACTCACGTCCGATGTTCCCATATCAAACATGTCTTCAGTGGGTAGAAACCGTGGTCAGGGTGAGTCAACCATAGAATTCATCTCAAGTCTCTAGGTCCAGTATTCCAATAGAACCCTCCTAACACAGATCTAGTTCTAGTATTCCAATAGAACCCTCCTAACACAGATCTAGATCCACTATTCCAATAGAACCCTCCTAACACAGATCTAGGTCCAGTATTCCAATAGAACCCTCCTAACACAGATCTAGTTCCAGTATTCCAATAGAACCCTCCTAACACAGATCTAGGACCAGTATTCCAATAGAACCCTCCTAACACCGATCTAGGACCAGTATTCCAATAGATCCCTCCTAACACAGATCTAGTTCCAGTATTCCAATAGAACCCTCCTAACACAGATCTAGTTCCAGTATTCCAATAGAACCCTCCTAACACAGATCTAGATCCACTATTCCAATAGAACCCTCCTAACACAGATCTAGTTCCAGTAATCCAATAGAACCCTCCTAACACAGATCTAGTTCCAGTATCCAATAGAACCCTCCTAACACAGATCTAGGTCCAGTATTCCAATAGAACCCTCCTAACACAGATCTAGGTCCAGTATTTCAATAGAACCCTCCTAACACAGATCTAGTTCCAGTATTCCAATAGAACCCTCCTAACACAGATCTAGGACCAGTATTCCAATAGAGCCCTCCTAACACAGATCTACGACCAGTATTCCAATAGAACCCTCCTAACACAGATCTAGGACCAGTATTCCAAAGAACCCGCCTAACACAGATCTACGATCCAGTATTCCAATAGAACCCTCCTAACACAGATCTAGGTCCAGTATTCCAATAGAACCCTCCTAACACAGATCTAGGACCAGTATTCCAATAGAACCCTCCTAACACAGATCTAGATCCAGTATTCCAATAGAACCCTCCTAACACCGATCTAGGACCAGTATTCCAATAGAAGCCTCCTAACACAGATCTAGATCCAGTATTCCAATAGAACCCTCCTAACACAGATCTAGGACCAGTATTCCAATAGAACCCTCCTAACATAGATCTAGGACCAGTATTCCAATAGAACCCTCCTAACACAGATCTAGGACCAGTATTCCAATAGAACCCTCCTAACACAGATCTAGATCCAGTATTCCCATAGAACCCTCCTAACACAGATCTAGGACCAGTATTCCAATAGAACCCTCCTAACACAGATCTAGTTCCAGTATTCCAATAGAAGCCTCCTAACACAGATCTAGGACCAGTATTCCAATAGAACCCTCCTAACACAGATCTAGGACCAGTATTCCAATAGAACCCTCCTAACACAGATCTAGTTCCAGTATTCCAATAGAACCCTCCTAACACAGATCTAGGACCAGTATTCCAATATAACCCTCCTAACACAGATCTAGTTCCAGTATTCCAATAGAACCCTCCTAACACAGATCTAGGACCAGTATTCCAATAGAACCCTCCTAACACAGATCTACGACCAGCATTCCAATAGAACCCTCCTAACACAGATCTAGGTCCAGTATTCCAATAGAACCCTCCTAACACAGATCTAGTTCCAGTATTCCAATAGAACCCTCCTAACACAGATCTACGACCAGTATTCCAATAGAACCCTCCTAACACAGATCTACGACCAGTATTCCAATAGAACCCTCCTAACACAGATCTAGATCCAGTATTCCCATAGAACCCTCCTAACACAGATCAAGGCCCAGTATTCCCATATAACCCTCCTAACACAGATTGAGGTCCAGTATTCCAATAGAACCCTCCTAACACAGATCTAGGACCAGTATTCCCATATAACCCTCCTAACACAGATCTAGGCCCAGTATTCCCATATAACCCTCCTAACACAGATTGAGGTCCAGTATTCCCATATAACCCTCCTAACACAGATTAATGCCCAGTATTCCCATATAACCCTCCTAACACAGATTGAGGTCCAGTATTCCAATAGAACCCTCCTAACACAGATCTAGATCCAGTATTCCCATAGAACCCTCCTAACACAGATCAAGGCCCAGTATTCCCATATAACCCTCCTAACACAGATTGAGGTCCAGTATTCCAATAGAAACAGTGTGGATAGTTAGGCTACACACAGCACTGTCAGATCTCAGAGGGAAGTTTGGAATGGAGATTCTCAGCATATTTGGATGATATTGGTTGTAATGGCATCCCATTCATTTTGTTACCTATTTATTTTGTATTTCTGTGGGGTTGTGAGTCACGTTTAAAGAAACTGTAATTATTTCAGCAGCAGGATATAAAAATGCACAATACAAAAACATCTCCATTGGTGTTCCTCAGCTACCTCTCAACATACCACACTTGATAAAACCTTGATGGGTTCTCCTGTTTTAAATCGAGTCATCGTAAACACACAGCACTTCCGTCAACCAAAGCCAAGGTCACGTATAATTACACATACCTGTGGATCCTAATGATACTCATGTTAGAAGGGCTGTGTCCCAAATGACAACCTATTCCCTACCCTATTCCTTACATAGTGCACTGCTTTTGACTAGAGCCCTATGAGCCCTGTTCAAAAGTAGTGCATTATTTAGAGAATAGTGTGCCATTTGGGACGCAGTCACTTGAAACATGAAGAAAAAGTGGGCCCTAGAAAGTCAGGATGAATCATAGCCTCACCAGAGACTCTTTGTGATGAAAGAAAATGGTCTCTTAATTATGGTACCTCCTAAGTTGCGTCTCAGATGCCCATGCGTGTGTCCTGAGTGGCACCCTATTCCCTGTGTAGTGCATTACTTTTTACCAGGGCCCATAGGGTATCCCATTGGGTTCTGGTCAAATGTAGTAACTTGTATTAGAAGATAGGGTGCACTTTGGGACACAGACGTTATGTGGAAGAAGCATTTATACACACTGGAGCAAACCAAGCATTCCTTTAAAATCTCACCCCACTTTTATGCTTCTTTTATCTTAAATACGTCTTTCCCTGACAGAAACAGAAAGACATTCGTATCACAGAGGTCTATCCCTGACATAAATACTTTCTCTTCACAAATGTTGTAAAAGCTGAAAGAACAAACTGTCTGTCATGTGAATAGACCGATGGATTTCACTTTCAGTGTCTTCTGGTTAAAATGATACAGACTTCCTAATGGATACTGACGCAGATAGACAGAATGAACGGATATACAGCAATCTCTGACTGTTGTTTACATATGAGATGTCAGAGATATTAGAGTCATCTCCTTCACTCTGCTTCCAAGTGGAAGAAAACCGTTTTGATTTACAATCTTCTGGCATACATTTTACCAGAACCACAGAGTACACCTAAAAGAGGAAACTAACTAACTCCTATGTTTTGGTCCTGATCGCTGTCCTTGGTCCTGATCGCTGTCCTTGGTCCTGACCGCTGTCCTTGGACCTGACCGCTGTCCTTGGTCCTGACCGGTGTCCTCGGTCCTGACCGCTGTCCTCGGCCCTGACCGCTGTCCTCGGCCCTGACCGCTGTCCTCGAACCTGTCCGCTGTCCTTGGTCCTGACACTGTCCTTGGCCCTTGACCACCTGCTTGGTTACTGCTTCTTTAATCCTTACTTTCAGGCTGCAGTGCTACCACAATACACTACACACACACATACACACATACACACACAGACACAGAGACAGAGAGAGAGAGAGACAGATGAGAGAAAGAGAGCGACACGCACACTACACAGATTGCTTACATCTTGTTGAATAATGTAGCAGCAGTCTCAATGGTATTTCATTTCCCAGTCAACCACAAACCTACACTACCTCCCTGTCTGGAAGGAAGAATAGAACTATGATCATTATTTATTCATGCAAATTAATACACTTCTGTATTGCGGCGGTTTAGGCACCTCTTGAGGAGACATTCATCCAGAGCTGTGTACACATACTATTTGAAACCATTTCAAAACGTTTGCTGGGCTTGATTGAACTCATCTGGTGCAATGGAGCCAGTACAATAGTCACACAAGTACAAACCCCGCCCATTTGGCACTCCAGACCAGCTTAGCAAATACTGTTTTTATTTGAAAGATTTCAAATAGTATTTAAACCCAGGTGTGAATTATTCTTTACCGGACTTTACAATGTGGCTAACATATAACCCAATTATTACACTGTAAACACACCCACTGGTAACAGACGTCATTTACAATGTGGCTAACGTATAACCCAAATATTACACTGTGAACACACCCACTGGTAACAGACATCATTTACAATGTGGCTAACGTATAACCCAAATATTACACTGTAAACACACCCACTGGTAACAGACGTCATTTACAATGTGGCTAACGTATAACCCAAATATTACACTGTGAACACACCCACTGGTAACAGACGTCATTTACAATGTGGCTAACGTATAACCCAAATATTACACTGTGAACACACCCACTGGTAACAGACGTCATTTACAATGTGGCTAACGTATAACCCAAATATTACACTGTGAACACACCCACTGGTAACAGACGTCATTTCAACGTCTAGTTTTGGTCCCGTGTGGCTCAGTTGGTAGAGCATGGCGCTTGCAACGCCAGGGTTGTGGGTTCATTCCCCACGGGGGGACCAGGATGAATATGTATGAACTTTCCAATTTGTAAGTCGCTCTGGATAAGAGCGTCTGCTAAATGACTTAAATGTAAATGTAAATGTAGTTTTGATTTGCATTTGGTTGAGTTGTCAACTAACTTGAATTCAATGTGGAATCAACAAAACATGTTTCCATGTCCTTGGTTTTAAGTTAAAAGTTTGGTGAAAAAAGACAAGTAATCAGGTTAGATACTGGTCTAATTACGTATTCGGGAGATACAGAATATATTCCCCACAAACGATGCAACGTAGCATTCATTAAGAGACCATTATAATACATTATAATCTTCTTTCCACTAGGTGAATTAAGTTAATGGACATGTCCAAAGAGGGTTGAAATGCCTCTGGCTGCATACCAAATAGTACACTTTCCCTTTAAAGAGCTCTGGTCATAAGAAGTGCACTATATAATGAATCGGGGGCCATTTGGGATGCAGGCTATGCTAATGGAAGGCATTAGCCTCTTCTCTGATTAGATTGCAGGCTATGCTAATGAAAGGCATTAGCCTCTTCTTTGATTGGGATGCAGGCTATGCTAATAGCAGGCATTAGCCTCTTCTTTGATTGGGATGCAGGCTATGCTAATATCAGGCATTAGCCTCTTCTTTGATTGGGATGCAGGCTATGCTAATAGCAGGCATTAGCCCTCTTCTCTGAAACCCATTCATGATTTAAAGAAAGGGTATTTTGTGCTGTTCTTCTCAGTTATTTTACACTGTCTAATTTGGCATGAATATATTACTAACTCCATTTTCAATTTATAAGCATTTTGAATATTTATGATAACAGGTATAAGCATCTATTAGGGCTTATTCATGAAAGCTGTTATAAAATAGAATAGTCTCCCTCTGCCACATTGTGAAGATATTAGTAAATATACGATTGGTCAAAATGAAAAGCACTACAGCCACACCCACAAGCCAAATAATCTCATCAACTGTTTTAGTCGAGTCACAAAACATTCTTCCTCCCGAGTCCTGGTGAAACAACAACCAAATAAAACCAACAAGAAATATTGATTTGGACATCGCTCTGTCTTGGCACCGACATTATATTTATTGGAGCGAATCACAACACAGCAGCTTGCTTGTTGTTGGCTAGTTCACTTTGATTAAAGAAATGAAAAGTATTCTGCCTCCCAAACGGCACCCTGTCCCCTATACAGTGCACTTCTTTTGGCCAGAGCCCTACGGGAACCTGGTCAATAGTTGTGCCACTACATAAGGAATAGGGTGTCTTTTGGGACATAGCCGTAGTCTTGCTGATACACTGCCGGTGTTAGCCAAGTGGTGAGCCAAGCAAGCATGAATCTGGCTGGATAAGGTATAGCTGCATCATTTCAGATGTAATTTATAGCAGCCTCCTGACACAGGGATAAATACTCTGCTGTCACCACACACCCATCCTCTGCCCTCTCCCTCTTTAAGTCAAATAACCTTGATTGCAAAAAGCTCTCAACTTCACCGGGTAGATTTCCTTTCCCTCACAATCCAACTGAACATGTGCTGCATCTGTAACTTGAGATGTGTAAAACAAGCACATCTTACCAGAAGCACAATACTTTACATAGACATTGTCTAACTTGATGTTAAATTGATGCAGAACAATTATTGTCAAGAATGATGATGTGGACGCTAACGTAGTGGATTCACTGACTCTTGTCTTCTACCTTTATGTCACCAGATGACAATGTAACCTATCTATGGTATTCACCTACAGATGTAGGATCTTAATTTGATTGCAGGAAATGCTGATGAGCTTTGTGATTTACATACATTTACTGACAACCCACGCTGACATGCATTCATTATCACGTTTCAGGTGAGATCCAAATGCAGACTGTGTTGAAGTAACAATGTTTATTACAACAACAGGGGCAGACAAACAACAGGTCAAGGCAGGAAGGAGTCGATAATCCAGAGTAATGGGGCAAAGGTACAGAACGGAAGGCAGGCTCAGAGTCAGGTCAGAGGTTGGTAATTCAGAGTAGGGGCAAAGGTACAGATCGGTACGAAGGCTCAGGGTCAGGAGCAGACAGAGTGGTCAGGCAGGCGGGCTCAGAGTCATGACAGGCAGAGTGGTCAGGCAGGCGGGCTCAGAGTCATGACAGGCAAGGGTCAAAACCAGGAGGGCGAGAAAAAGAGAAACTGGGAAAAGCAGGCGCTGAGACAAAACGCTGGTTGACTTGACAAACAAAACAAACTGGCAACAGACAAACAGAGAACACAGGTATAAATACACAGGGGATAATGGGGAAGATGGGCGACACCTGGAGGGGGGTGGAGATTAGGGCCTGACAGTTATATTAACAGTATCGCACTTTTTATGTATCTTACTTTTGGCCAGCGAATCACTTAACACCTAGCAAGTGGCATTATGGACTAAACATTACAATCCTGTTGCTGCAGGATTATTTTGTTGTGACAATACTGGTCAAAATAAGATACTACATCTGTATGATGGTGTACAGTGGTTTGTGTGGATTCATTTGGTAGACAGGAGGGTTTTTCTCAAAGACAATATTCAATTCAGTTTATTTATTAGTCTTTTCTCAGAAACATTCTGGAGACCAAAATGATTGCTTCCTGCCTGGCCCATCTGTGGTGTGTAGAGCCCTGTTTATCTAGACTGTTACCAGGGTAGCTCCCTGAAAGGCCCTTTTCTTCTGCTCCCCTGCTGTGACTCACAATGGGACCTCGTCTAAAGCTGTCACGCCACCACGGTGTGTGTGTGTGTGTCTCTCAATGCGACCTGTGACTAATACTGTCAACCCATTGTGGCTTCACTCAACATCTGCTGCTCTGAACCTCCACTCTCTGTGACTGGCATGTCCCATGGTGCTCTGTGATTCCATGCCCGCTGTCGCTCTGATGATACTGCTGACACACAGACACATACTCACACATTCTCTCTCACTCTCTCTCTCGCTCTCCTCCCTTCCACACTGTCACACACTAACACACTCCTACAGTCCGTGGAGTTTTGCCAAACTTCCAATTACATTAGAGAGACAAGGAACAATGGTGCTTTGCAGGCTTAGCCCCATCATCCCCAGACTGAAGGACCACCATGATGTAGGACCATCAGACTGTAGAACCACCATGCTGTAGTACCATCAGACTGTAGTACCATCAGACTGTAATAGCATCAGACTGTAGTACCGTCAGACTGTAGTACCATCAGACTGTAATACCACCAGACTGTAGCACCATCAGACTGCAGTACCATCAGACTGTAAAACCACCAGAATGTAGTACCACCAGACTGTAGTACCACCAGACTGTAATACCGTCAAACTGTAGTACCATCAGACTGTAATACCATCAGACTGCAGTACCATCAGACTGTAATAACATCATACTGTAATGCTATCATACCGTAGTACAATCAAACTGGAGTACCATCAGACCTTAAAACCATCAGACTGTAGTATCATCAAACTGTAGTACCATCAGACTGTAGTACCATCAGACTGTAGTACCACCAGACTGTAGTACCACCAGACTGTAGTACCATCAGACCTTAAAACCATCAGACTGTAGTACCACCAGACTGTAGTACCACCAGACTGTAGTACCATCCAGACTGTAGTACCATCAGACTGTAATACCGCCGGACTGTAGTGCCATCAGACTGTAATACCATCAGACTGTAATACCACCGGACTGTAGTACCACCAGACTGTAGTACCACCAGACTGTAGTACCACCAGACTGTAGTACCACCGGACTGTAGTACCGTCAGACTGTAGTACCACCGGACTGTAGTACCACCAGACTGTAGTACCACCAGAATGTAGTACCATCAGACTGTATTACCGTCAGACTGTAATACCACCGGACTGTAGTACCACCAGACTGTAGTACCATCAGACTGTAGTACCACCAGACTGTAGTACCATCAGACTGTAGTACCATCAGACTGTAATACCACCGGACTGTAGTACCACCGGACTGTAGTGCCATCAGACTGTAATACCATCAGACTGTAATCCCACCGGACTGTAGTACCATCCAGACTGTAGTACCATCAGACTGTAGTACCACCAGACTGTAGTACCACCAGACTATAGTACCATCAGACTGTAGTACCACCAGACTGTAGTACCACCAGACTGTAGTACCACCAGACTATAGTACCATCAGACTGTAATACCATCAGACTGTAATACCATCAGACTGTAATCCCACCGGACTGTAGTACCACCAGACTGTAGTACCATCAGACCTTAAAACCATCAGACTGGAGTACCATCAAACTGTAGTACCATCAGACTGTAGTACCATCAGACCGTAGTACCACCAGACTGTAGTACCATCAGACTGTAGTACCATCAGACTGAAGTACCATCAGACTGTAATACCACCGGACTGTAGTACCATCAGACTGTAGTACCACCAGACTGTAGTACCATCCAGACCATAGTACCACCAGACTGTAGTACCACCAGACTGTAGTACCATCAGACTGTAATACCACCAGACTGTAGTACCACCAGACTGTAGTACCACCAGACTGTAGTACCACCAGACTGTAGTACCATCATACTGTAGTACCACCAGACTGTAACACCACCAGACTGTAGTACCATCAGACTGTAGTACCTTCAGACTGTAGTACCACCAGACTGTAGTGCCATCAGACTGTAATACAATCAGACTGTAATACCACCGGACTGTAGTACCATCAGACTGTAGTACCACCAGACTGTAGTACCATCCAGACTGTCATCAACCCCCTGGTGTAGGGTTAGGACTGTGGCTCGGACCATGTTATCAACCCCTTGGTGTAGGGTTAGTACTGGGGCTTGGACCATGTCATCAACCCCCTGGTGTAGGGTTAGGACTGGGCTTGGACCATGTCATCAACCCCCTGGTGTAGGGTTAGGACTGGGGCTTGAACCATGTCATCAACCCCCTGGTGTAGGGTTAGTACTGGGGCTTGGACCAGGTCATCAACCCCCTGGTGTAGGGTTAGTACTGGGGCTTGAACCAGGTCATCAACCCCCTGGTGTAGGGTTAGTACTGGGGCTTGGACCATGTCATCAACCCCCTGGTGTAGGGATAGTACTGGGGCTTGAACCAGGTCATCAACCCCCTGGTGTAGGGTTAGGACTGGGCTTGGATCTTGTCACCAACCCCCTAGTGTAGGGTTAGGACTGGGGCTTGGACCATGTCATCAACCCCCTGGTGTAGGGTTAGTACTGGGGCTTGAACCAGGTCATCAACCCCCTGGTGTAGGGTTAGGACTGGGGCTTGGACCATGTCATCAACCCCCTGGTGTAGGATTAGTACTGGGGCTTGGACCAGGTCATCAACCCCCTGGTGTAGGGTTAGTACTGGGGCTTGAACCATGTCATCAACCCCCTGGTGTAGGGTTAGTACTGGGGCTTGGACCATGTCATCAACCCCCTGGTGTAGGGTTAGGACTGGGGCTTGGACCATGTCATCAACCCCCTGGTGTAGGGTTAGTACTGGGGCTTGGACCAGGTCATCAACCCCCTGGTGTAGGGTTTAGGACTGGGGCTTGGACCAGGTCATCAACCCCCTGGTGTAAGGTTAGTACTGGGGCTTGGACCAGGTCATCAACCCCCTGGTGTAGGATTAGGACTGGGGCTTGAACCATGTCATCAACCCCCTGGTGTAGGGTTAGGACTGGGGCTTGGACCAGGTCATCAACCCCCTGGTGTAAGGTTAGTACTGGGGCTTGGACCAGGTCATCAACCCCCTGGTGTAGGGTTAGGACTGGGGCTTGAACCAGGTCATCAACCCCCTGGTTTAGGGTTAGGACTGGGGCTTGAACCATGACAAAATCAAATCAAATTTTATTTGTCACATACACATGGTTAGCAGATGTTAATGCGAGTGTAGCGAAATGCTTGTGCTTCTAGTTCCGACAATGCAGTAATAACCAACAAGTAATCTAACCTAACAATTCCACAACTACTACCTTATACACACAAGTGTAAAGGGATAAAGAATATGTACATAAAGATATATGAATGAGTGATGGTACAGAACGGCATAGGCAAGATGCAGTAGATGGTATAGTGTACAGTCTATACATATGAGATGAGTAATGTAGGGTATGTAAACATTATATAAAGTGACATTGTTTAAAGTGGCTAGTGATAATTTTTTTACATGTATGGCAGCAGCCACTCAATGTTAGTGGTGGCTGTTTAACAGTCTGATGGCCTTGAGATAGAAGTTGTTTTTCAGTCTCTCGGTCCCTGCTTTGATGCACCTGTACTGACCTCGCCTTCTGGATGATAGCGGGGTGAACAGGCAGTGGCTCGGGTGGTTGTTGTCCTTGATGATCTTTATGGCCTTCCTGTGACATCGGGTGGTGTAGGTGTCCTGGAGGGCAGGTAGTTTGCCCCCGGTGATGCGTTGTGCAGACCTCACTACCCTCTGGAGAGCCTTACGGTTGTGGGCGGAGCAGTTGCCGTACCAGGCGGTGATACAGCCCGACAGGATGCTCTCGATTGTGCATCTGTAGAAGTTTGTGAGTGCTTTTGGTGACAAGCCGAATTTCTTCAGCCTCCTGAGGTTGAAGAGGCGCTGCTGCGCCTTCTTCACCACGCTGTCTGTGTGGGTGGACCAATTCAGTTTGTCCGTGATGTGTACGCCAAGGAACTTAAAGCTTTCTACCCTCTCCACTACTGTCCCGTCGATGTGGATAGGGGGGTGCTCCCTCTGCTGCTTCCCTTGGTGTAGGGTTAGTACTGGGGCTTGGACCAGGTCATCAACCCCCTGGTGTAGGGTTAGGACTGGGGCTTGGACCAGGTCATCAACCCCCTGGTGTAGGGTTAGGACTGGGGCTTGGACCAGGTCATCAACCCCCTGGTGTAGGGTTAGGACTGGGGCTTGGACCAGGTCATCAACCCCCTGGTGTAGGGTTAGGACTGGGGCTTGGACCAGGTCATCAACCCGCTGGTGTAGGGTTAGGACCGTTAGCTCTGTAGGACAGCAGAGATGCAGCGTAATGATAAAGTAGGTGTTGACATAGATTACCTCTCCAGCTTTGGTCAATTTTAAATCAGATCTTAGAAATGTATTTATTCTTTATTATGAAAACGAACATAGTTTGGGTGTGATGCCTTCCTTCATGGTTTGAAATGCTTTTGAGCCAAATAAACATTGTACGGGATAAGTTTGGCTTTAGACAGAGAGGATAACTCTTATTCTTATCAAATCACTGGTAATCCTATTTCACATTATTTTACACAATGGCAAAAGTGTTTGCGTCCCAAATGGCACCCTGTTCCCTATTTAGTGCACTACTTTTAGCCAAAGCACTATCAGTGCCATTTGAGACAGAGACAATGTCTTACCTGATTGCTGGAGCCTGAAAGTGGATTGGAAACGGAGTGGCAGAGAAGCTGTCATTGCAGGGAAGTTTAAATACACAGACTCCACCATTAAAGTCAGACTCCACTATTAAAGTCAGACTCCACTATTAAAGTCAGACTCCCACCAATAAAGTCAAACTCCACCCTTAAAGTCAGACCTGGGGGGCTCTGAGGTCATGAGAGGGGGGTGACCTGGTGGGGCTCTGAAGTCGTGAGAGGGGGGTGAGATGGAGGGCTCTGAGGTCGTGAGAGGGGGGTGACCTGGGGGGCTCCGAGGTCATGAGAGGGGGGTGACCTGGGGGGCTCTGAGGTCATGAGAGGGGGGTGACCTGGGGGGCTCTGAGGTCGTGAGAGGGGGTGACCTGGGGGGCTCTGAAGTTGTGAGAGGAGGGTGAGCTGGGGAGCTCTGAGGTTGTGAGAGGGGGGTGACCTGTGGGGCTCTGAGGTCGTGAGAGGGGGGTGACCTGGGGGGCTCCGAGGTCATGAGAGGGGGGTGACCTGGGGGGCTCCGAGGTCGTGAGAGGGGGGTGACCTGGGGGGCTCTGAGGTCATGAGAGGGGGGTGACCTGGGGGGCTCTGAGGTCGTGAGAGGGGGGTGACCTGGGGGGCTCCGAGGTCATGAGAGCGGGGGGACCTTAGGGGGCTCTGAGGTACTGGAACATTGTAATAAAGCAGTGCATGTCATTGCATTTGTGTAGTGACATATAGGATTAGAGTAGAGGCCTTACAGAAGTTGTCACATGGGGAAAAACATTGTACTTGGGTCCAGGAAGAATGGCCTTTTATAAAGACATTTCGTGCAATTGTACATCATTTTATATTACTTTAGAATAATATTTTTTTATACAGCACAAATGATCGAAATGACAGGCTACTTTGACGCTGACAAACTGATATCAATAAAAACGACCTCATCTTGAATCCATCAATAGCCTAGGCCTAGGTGTGTGGAGACTTATTGTACAATATGAGGAGGAAATGACAGTCCTAGAAAAGCTTTCCAGTTTCACTGACTCACCCAATGATGCACAGCTCACTGGCCGCTGATGGCCAATACTCTCATGCTGAAAGCCTGTCTCTCTTGATTTACTGTGTAAAACAATGTTTGCTCAGTAGGCCTATTTGGAAGTTGATCAAATATTTTAATGGTCTACATTCAGATTATAGTCTTCTCCTTTAAGCATGAGCCATTTGCTTTCCGACCTGTGTATTTCCGCAATTGTATTTGAAATATTGTGAAAGCCTGGTTCTGGCTGCATGCTGTTTACTGACAGATTTGTTGTGCGTTCCCGGGCTATATGCTTTGTGATTGGGTTACATGAACACAATCCACAGCTAGGTAATTTTTTAAAAGAAGCTATTCATCCTCTGTGTCTAAATTATAGGCCTACGTCTGGTATAGTATTCTGTAGTATTTCATTTCTTTCTGAACTGACAGCAGTAATTCTATAACTTTGGCAAATTTATTTCAATTAATCAGAGGTACAGCAGCTCCTCCAGCGCCCTTGCCACGGCTATGATTCTATAAGGAATGAAATGAAGTGCAATGCTGGAGAGATGAGAGTTGCAGGCTCATGTCTAGCAGAGAGAGGGAGAGCGATCATAGAAAGGGAATCTCATTCTAGTTCTGAGGGAGATACAGGAGTGCTTCTCTCTCTCACCACAGCACCGGCCACACGTTGGTCTCATTCTAGTTCTGAGGGAGATACAGGAGTGCTTCTCTCTCTCACCACAGCACCGGCCACGTGTTGGTGTCATTCTAGTTCTGAGGGAGATACAGGAGTGCTTCTCTCTCTCACCACAGCACCGGCCACGTGTTGGTCTCATTCTAGTTCTGAGGGAGATACAGGAGTGCTTCTCTCTCTCACCACAGCACCGGCCACACGTTGGTCTCATTCTAGTTCTGAGGGAGATACAGGAGTGCTTCTCTCTCTCACCACAGCACCGGCCACACGTTGGTCTCATTCTAGTTCTGATGGAGATACAGGAGTGTTTCTCTCTCTCACCACAGCACCGGCCACACGTTGGTCTCATTCTAGTTCTGAGGGAGATACAGGAGTGTTTCTCTCTCTCACCACAGCACCGGCCACGTGTTGGTCTCATTCTAGTTCTGAGGGAGATACAGGAGTGCTTCTCTCTCTCACCACAGCACCGGCCACGTGTTGGTCTCATTCTAGTTCTGAGGGAGATACAGGAGTGCATCTCTCTCTCACCACAGTACCGGCCACACGTTGGTCTCATTCTAGTTCTGAGGGAGATACAGGAGTGCGTCTCTCTCTCACCACAGTACCGGCCACACGTTGGTCTCATTCTAGTTCTGAGGGAGATACAGGAGTGCTTCTCTCTCTCACCACAGCACCGGCCACGCCTTGGTCTCATTCTAGTTCTGAGGGAGATACAGGAGTGCTTCTCTCTCTCACCACAGCACCGGCCACGTGTTGGTGTCATTCTAGTTCTGAGGGAGATACAGGAGTGCTTCTCTCTCTCACCACAGCACCGGCCACACGTTGGTCTCATTCTAGCTCTGAGGGAGATACAGGAGTGCTTCTCTCTCTCACCACAGCACCGGCCACGTGTTGGTCTCATTCTAGTTCTGAGGGAGATACAGGAGTGCGTCTCTCTTTCACCACAGTACCGGCCACACGTTGGTCTCATTCTAGTTCTGAGGGAGATACAGGAGTGCGTCTCTCTCTCACCACAGTACCGGCCACACGTTGGTCTCATTCTAGTTCTGAGGGAGATACAGGAGTGCGTCTCTCTCTCACCACAGCAACGGCCACACGTTGGTCTCATTCTAGTTCTGAGGGAGATACAGGAGTGCTTCTCTCTCACCACAGCACCGGCCACGTGTTGGTCTCATTCTAGTTCTGAGGGAGATACAGGAGTGCGTCTCTCTCTCACCACAGTAGCGGCCACACGTTGGTCTCATTCTAGTTCTGAGGGAGATACAGGAGTGCGTCTCTCTCTCACCACAGTACCGGCCACACGTTGGTCTCATTCTAGTTCTGAGGGAGATACAGGAGTGCGTCTCTCTCTCACCACAGTACCGGCCACACGTTGGTCTCATTCTAGTTCTGAGGGAGATACAGGAGTGCGTCTCTCTCTCACCACAGCACCGGCCACGCCTTGGTCTCATTCTAGTTCTGAGGGAGATACAGGAGTGCTTCTCTCTCTCACCACAGCACCGGCCATGCCTTGGTCTCATTCTAGTTCTGAGGGAGATACAGGAGTGCTTCTCTCTCTCACCACAGCACCGGCCACGTGTTGGTCTCCTTCTAGTTCTGAGGGAGATACAGGAGTGTTTCTCTCTCTCACCACAGCACCGGCCACGTGTTGGTCTCATTCTAGTTCTGAGGGAGATACAGGAGTGCGTCTCTCTCTCACCACAGCACCGGCCACGTGTTGGTCTCATTCTAGTTCTGAGGGAGATACAGGAGTGCGTCTCTCTCTCACCACAGTACCGGCCACACGTTGGTCTCATTCTAGTTCTGAGGGAGATACAGGAGTGTTTCTCTCTCTCACCACAGCACCGGCCATGCGTTGGTGTCATTCTAGTTCTGAGGGAGATACAGGAGTGCTTCTCTCTCTCACCACAGCACCGGCCACGTGTTGGTCTCATTCTAGTTCTGAGGGAGATACAGGAGTGCTTCTCTCTCTCACCACAGCACCGGCCACGCGTTGGTCTCATTCTAGTTCTGAGGGAGATACAGGAGTGTTTCTCTCTCTCACCACAGCACCGACCACGCGTTGGTGTCATTCTAGTTCTGAGGGAGATACAGGAGTGCTTCTCTCTCTCACCACAGCACCGGCCACGCGTTGGTCTCATTCTAGTTCTGAGGGAGATACAGGAGTGCTTCTCTCTCTCACCACAGCACCGGCCACGCGTTGGTGTCATTCTAGTTCTGAGGGAGATACAGGAGTGCTTCTCTCTCTCACCACAGCACCGGCCACGCGTTGGTGTCATTCTAGTTCTGAGGGAGATACAGGAGTGCTTCTCTCTCTCACCACAGCACCGGCCACGTGTTGGTCTCATTCTAGTTCTGAGGGAGATACAGGAGTGCGTCTCTCTCTCACCACAGTACCGGCCACACGTTGGTCTCATTCTAGTTCTGAGGGAGATACAGGAGTGTTTCTCTCTCTCACCACAGCACCGGCCATGCGTTGGTGTCATTCTAGTTCTGAGGGAGATACAGGAGTGCTTCTCTCTCTCACCACAGCACCGGCCACGTGTTGGTCTCATTCTAGTTCTGAGGGAGATACAGGAGTGCTTCTCTCTCTCACCACAGCACCGGCCACGCGTTGGTCTCATTCTAGTTCTGAGGGAGATACAGGAGTGTTTCTCTCTCTCACCACAGCACCGACCACGCGTTGGTGTCATTCTAGTTCTGAGGGAGATACAGGAGTGCTTCTCTCTCTCACCACAGCACCGGCCACGCGTTGGTCTCATTCTAGTTCTGAGGGAGATACAGGAGTGCTTCTCTCTCTCACCACAGCACCGGCCACGCGTTGGTCTCATTCTAGTTCTGAGGGAGATACAGGAGTGCTTCTCTCTCTCACCACAGCACCGGCCACGTGTTGGTCTCATTCTAGTTCTGAGGGAGATACAGGAGTGCTTCTCTCTCTCACCACAGCACCGGCCACGTGTTGGTCTCATTCTAGTTCTGAGGGAGATACAGGAGTGCTTCTCTCTCTCACCACAGCACCGGCTTTGTGTTGGTCTCATTCTAGTTCTGAGGGAGATACAGGAGTGCTTCTCTCTCTCACCACAGCACCGGCCACGCATTGGTCTCAAACATGCCTATAATGTTTTGCAAACCATAAGGCTGGGCCGGCCCACCACAAATTAATTCTTAGAATATCAGGTTCGGGCTGAAAATGGACGTTTTCACATTATGTTTATTATAAGGGGCAGGTGAATTAGGAAAGAGGCAACTGGAATGAACTCTGATCCCTTTTAATTCACATTTTTATATTGAAAACAGTCTTTTTTTTTCTCATGTCGGTACTGGATCCGGGCAAGTAGGTTCCGGAACGAAACAGTCCAGAAGGGAGAGGTGCCACGTCAGGATCCAGCTCAAATTAAGCACTGATTGTTAACGAGTTCAATCAGCATATGGGGTGATGGAGATGGGAGATTCACATTGCACTGATTGTTAACGAGTTCAATCAGCATGTGGGGTGATGGAGATGGGAGATTCACATTGCACTGATGCTCCAGCAGACCTGAGTTCAAATACTAAACTGAAACATTTCAAAAACTTTGAGCGTTTGCTTGAGTCTGCCTGCGGTGCCAGATGGGTGGGGCCATTTAAATTAGTTCATTTGACCAGGGAAGCTCAATCGAACCCATATAAAGTATTTGAACTTATAGTAAATAGTATTTGAACCCAGGTCTGTGCTACAGCAGTGTCTTTCTGACACTCAGTGTGTGAACTCAACTTCACACTATTTACAAGTTAGCAAGTACATGGTGGGAACTGAGAGTGTGTCTGGAGGCTGAAGTCATATTCTGTGAAGCAACAACAGCCTCAGAAAGCACTGAGGTTTTATCCAGAGAACATCTAGGCCTATATAGATGATTTTTGAAAGTCAGGAAGCATCCTTTGCCTGTAACTCATGCAGGATACGTTACAACACTGTACATAGCTATATGCTACACTCATAATGACATTTGAAATGGCTGTATTCCCTTAAAGCCATTGTGAGTGTAAAGTTTACTGTTCTATTTCTGATTTGTTCATTTCATTTTTGTTTATTATCTATTTCACTTGCTTTGGCAATGTAAACATGTTTCCCATGCCAATAAAGCCTTTTGAATTGAATTGAATAGTGCTTTGTGATAATGTGTGGACAACATAAATGGCAAAATATAATATGGTTCATGTATTCCTTTCCTGGGTGTAATTATTTTGTTATCCATCTAGCTTTCTTGTCTATATGTAAACTGCAAGATTTTGTGCAACATGAACTAAACCTAAACCAAACTAATTCCTCACTTGTTTTGTCACCCTCAGTGGCCAGCATCCAGAGGCTCCCGGCACTGTCTGTGATGACTGACATCAACTTCCCTATGAAGGGACGTAAAGGCATGGTGGACTGGGCCAGGAACTCTGAGGACAAGGTGGTTATCCCCAAGGGCATCTTTCTACCACAGTCTACAGGTAACACAACCGTGATGATGATGGTGATGAATATGGTGGTAGTGATGATGATGATGGAGGAGGAGGAGGAGGAGGAGGAGGAGGAGGAGGAGAGGAGCAGGAGCAGGAGCAGGAGACTCTTCTTCAGGCTGTGTTTAACCATGTTCTTTACTGTATTCTTCAGGCTGTGTTTAACCATGTTCTTTACTGTATTCTTCAGGCTGTGTTTAACCATGTTCTTTACTGTATTCTTCAGGCTGTGTTTAACCATGTTATTTACTGTATTCTGAGCAGCGTTTGAAACTCGTGCAGTAAGAAATTGGTTCATTTCCAAATGTCCAGTAGTCATGGCTGATTATGTGTAGTTACTTCCTCCAGAATGACCCCTTTGTTGCTCCATCATGTGACCCCACTGATCAAAATAGAATGCCTGGAGTTTGACCAACATTCTAGAATCTAGTGGCGTACTACTGTAAACCTAGCATTCCATTTCTAATGTCAGCACTAGCTGGGTCATTCCTACTCTGTACCTTATGAACATCAGAACTTTTGGAGGAAAAAGTATATATACTGTATATATATAACAATACGATTCTATCAGAAAAGGGACATGTTTGATTTTCAGAAAAACATATTGGTCAAGCTCAGGCACCTATTTTTTTAGGTGCATTTTCCGACCTGTTGGGTGCATAACCCTAACAGGGTGGAAACTAACAGCGTGGAAATGTGGAGCAAGATTGAGCCAGCATAATGGTGAACTTCTCTATCTCACATATTTAAAATGCTGTGAATTTTCTCTATAATTTAGCCTTAACAGGATGGAGATTTAATACGGGGACATACAGACTAACAACATGAGAAATGTAAAAATATTGATCAAACTGAGCCTTTATATCTATGGAGCTTTGCACCATTGTTTTCTCACCATTGAAATGGTGACACTTCCTGAATGTGGTGTCATTGTAGAAAAGGGTATTTTTCTTAAATGGAAGGGGGCACACAGATCATCTTAAATAAAATATTAATAAATACAATAATCATTATTGATGAGAGAAAATTTAACTAAGACTATAAAATAATGAAGAAAGATTTTAAATATTTATTCTTTTATGGCTTGTATTTCTGGTGGTAGTTGATGAATAATACCTAGGGACATCGCAAAAACACCTACGTCCACAAAAAACATGTTAAAAATGCAGAACATTCCCTTTCAAGATATTTTTGTGTTTTTAAGGAAAAGGACATCTGACCTTATATTATAATCCTTCTGGAATCCACATGTTACACTAAATAAGAAGTGATATTTCCTGGAGACAGAAAAGGGTAGGAATGGCGCAGCTACAGTATAGCAACGGCAGTGATCGACAACATCTACCATGACTCTATGATAATAATTGTGTAAATGAGACCTGGCAAACAAGCAGAACCAAAGATATTGTCGTTCCCTTAACCCAATCTCAAAGGCTTAAAGCAGGAGTGGAATGGTATCAAACACAAGGTTTCCATGTGTTTGAAGATGCCATTTCATTCGCTCTGTTCCTGCCATTATTATGAGCCGTCCTCCCCTCAGCAGCCTCTGCTGATGTTTGTATCTTTTTAAACCAAGCCAGTGCAGAGCCCAGATTGTACATTACTGTGACAGACTATTTGGTTAACTGGCTTAATCAGTCTTGTCTGGACTGTATCAATGATAGACAAAATGGCAGTTGATTTTCTAACTCAACGCCGAAAACCATCTCACTCTTACTGAGTGGCCAAGACGTTTAGCAAGGAGAACTATCCAGGTAGCCTCCCAAGTAGCACCCTATTCTCTATATAGTGCACTACTTTTAACCAGAGCCCTATGGGCCCTATGTAGGGAATAGGGTTCCATTTGGAGCAGAGATCCAGAGATCTGCTCCAACAGGTGTCGACAGCCTCCATATCGCTGCCTTACAGCAGTGGTCACCAACCTTTTCTGAGTCAAGATCACTTTTGCAGTCAAAAAGCAAGCCGAGATCTACCGCTCAGAGTCTTTTTAAAACGGAACATTAACCTAATAAAAACAGTTGTGTAGCTGCTCCAAATGGAACCCGATTCCCTACATAGGGCCCATAGGGCTCTGGTTAATAGTAGTGCATTATATAGGGGGGGGGGGGGGGGGCAGTTCCTCTTTGTGTTCCGTAGGTAAACCCCATGGTTATGTAGTGGATGAGCAGGTAGGGGGGGTAGGGGGGTAGGCAGGTAGAGGGGGGGGGGGGGCAGTTCCTCTTGCTGTTCCGTAGGTAAACCCCATGGTTATGTAGTGGATGAGCAGGTAGGGGGGGTAGGGGGGTAGGCAGGTAGGGGGGGGGGGGGCAGTTCCTCTTGCTGTTCCGTAGGTCAACCCCATGGTCATGTAGTGGATGAGAGCTTCGACTGGAAGCCACTGGAGTGTGCGGTGGAGCGGGGTGACATGAGAGCAGTTGGGAAGGTGCCTCGCATAAATGTAAATAATTTGCAAATTTATTTTACAGGACTGATGGTAACTGATGGTCATAGTGATTTCAAGATAACTCGGGGAACTCTGGGAAAAAATGAAGTCAAAGAGTGCTCTTCAGGTCAGAAATTTGGAGCCCTAGAAAGATGCCAGAGTTTCCGACTTGGAATTCCAAGTTGGATGACCATTCAAAATATTTTTTCCAATAGGATCTAGTTTTTTTCAGAGTTCCCAGTTGTCTTGAACGCACTGAAGTCGGAAGTCAGAGATTGGTTTTGAAAACTGCATTAGTCTCAGCAGAGAGGGAGAGAACAGAAGAGGGCCAGCCTCTCACGGTCCCTGCTCTCTCCTTCCTTTCCTCCAGTGAAATTGACCAGAGACAAGGGACACTGTCTTCCACCTGATTTCAAAACTCGAGTCACACCACATCGGCCTCATGCACAAATTCATGTTGTTCCTATGACCAGAGAAAGTGAAATATTCCTCCATATTGAAATAGACAGGACAAGCTGTTAATAATAATAAATACGCAGGGCTATCGATACACATCGTTACTCATTCAATGCAGCGCGAGTGGAAGATAGGAGAAGCAAGTTTTATGCTTTGTAATAGCGTTGAATAATAACAGTGTTGACAGTGCTGAATAAACTTAGACATGAACTCTCTCATAAAAAACACTTATTTGCTGTTGACAGTCTCTCTCTGGTCATTGTTTTAAGAGTTATGAAATCTCATGTAGGCCAGTATCAAACTTTGCTGTGGCCGAGGTTGTGGGAGCCATAGGCACAATGAAATGGTTCAAAATGGGAACACTTTGCTTACCCGTACACAGGGCTTCTGAATCAAGTGCACCTCCCACACACTGGGCTTCTGAATCAAGTGCACCTCCCGCCAACAGGGCTTCTGAATCAAGTGCACCTCCCACCCACAGGGCTTCTGAATCTAGTGCACCTCCCACACACAGGGCTTCTGAATCAAGTGCACCTCCCGCCAACAGGGCTTCTGAATCAAGTGCACCTCCCGCCAACAGCACAACACAAATACATAAAACGAGTGCAGCCTTTATTTTTGGAATTTCTACAGAAATGTTTGGTGATTGACTAGGAACGCCTTGAAGTGACCTCTGCCTTACAGGCAAGGATTGATTGGACTGTCCCTTACCCTTTATCAATGGTTCATTGTTGAGGACAATCTAGCTGATTGCTGTTGGCAGCAAAGTTGTGAAGTGGCTTGTTTCGCTGCCTGGCAATTCTTTCTGCGCACAACGGCCAAATATAGCTCCAAATAAAGCCCATCATTAGGAGGTTGTCTGGGTCTGTGGCCTTATATTCTGGTTGCTGACTATCTGTTGACCCTGAGCCGTAGTGTTGTTGAGATTATTACGGTTTATTACATCTTTCAGATAAACAGCACATTCATAAGACACTGTACAACCACAACCACAACAAAACTGTCCTGTAACCAACAGTGTCCAAACTGATTTCCTTCTGCCCATCAGACATGGATGGATCACCTGTTTTCATCCTGGGGACAGTCCTGTACAAGACTCTGGGACTGATGCTGCCTTCACCAAGGTAAGATGGGCCATACATCTTCTCTATCAACATCTCTGTCTCTCTCTCTCTCTCTCTCTCTCTCCCTGTCTCTGTCTCTCTCTCTCTGTCTCTCTCTCTCTCTCTCTCTCTCTCTCTCTCTCTCTCTCTCTCTCTCTCTGTCACTCCTTCTCTCTCTGTCACTCCTTCTCTCTCTGTCTCTCCTTCTCTCTCTCTGTCTCTCCTTCTCTCCTTCTCTCTCTCTGTCTCTCCTTCTCTCTCTCTGTCTCTCTCTCTCTCTGTCTCTCTCTCTGTCTGTCTCTCTCTCTGTCTCTCTCTCTCTGTCTCTCTCTCTCTGTCTCTCTCTCTCTCTCTCTCTCTCTCTCTCTCTCTCCTCTCTCTCTCTCTCTCTCTCTCTCTCTCTGTCTCTCTCTCTCTCTCTCTCTCTCTCTCTCTGTCTCTCTCTCTCTGTCTCTCTCTCTCTGTCTCTCTCTCTGTCTCTCTCTCTCTGTCTCTCTCTCTCTGTCTCTCTCTCTCTGTCTCTCTCTCCTCTCTCTCTCTCTCTCTCTCTCTGTCTCTCTCTCTCTCTCTCTGTCTCTCTCTCTCTCTGTCTCTGTCTCTCTCTCTCTCTGTCTCTCTCTCTCTGTCTCTCTCTGTCTCTCTCTCTCTCTCTGTCTCTCTCTCTCTCTCTCTCTCTCTCTCTCTCTCTCTCTCTCTCTCTCTCTCTCTCTCTCTCTCTGTCTCTCTCTGTCTCTCTCTCTCTCTCTGTCTCTCTCTCTCTGTCTCTCTCTCTGTCTCTCTCTCTCTGTCTCTCTCTCTCTGTCTCTCTCTCTCTCTCTCTCTCTCTCTCTCTCTCTCTCTCTCTCTCTCTCTCTCTCTCTCTGTCTCTCTCTCTCTGTCTCTCTCTCTCTCTCTCTCTCTCTCTCTCTCTCAATTCAATTCAATTCAATTCAAGGGGCTTTATTGGCATGGGAAACATGTGTTAACATTGCCAAAGCAAGTGAGGTAGATATTATACAAAAGTGAAATAAACAATACAAATTAACAGTAAACATTACACATACAGAAGTTTCAAAACAATAAAGACATTACAAATGTTATATTATATATATACAGTGTTGTAACAATGTACAAATGGTTAAAGCACACAAGTTAAAATAAATAAGCATAAATATGGGTTGTATTTACAATGGTGTTTGTTCTTCACTGGTTGCCCTTTTCTTGTGGCAACAGGTCACAAATCTTGCTGCTGTGATGGCACACTGTGGAATTTCTCCCAGTAGATATGGGAGTTTATCAAAATTGGATTTGTTTTCAAATTCTTTGTGGATCTGTGTAATCTGAGGGAAATATGTCTCTCTAATATGGTCATACATTGGGCAGGAGGTTAGGAAGTGCAGCTCAGTTTCCACCTCATTTTGTGGGCAGTGTGCACATAGCCTGTCTTCTCTTGAGAGCCATGTCTGCCTACGGCGGCCTTTCTCAATAGCAAGGCTATGCTCGCTGAGTCTGTACATAGTCAAAGCTTTCCTTAAGTTTGGGTCAGTCACAGTGGTCAGGTATTCTGCCACTGTGTACTCTCTGTTTAGGGCCAAATAGCATTCTAGTTTGCTCTGTTTTTTTGTTAATTCTTTCCAATGTGTCAAGTAATTATCTTTTTGTTTTCTCATGATTTGGTTGGGTCTAATTGTGCTGTTGTCCTGGGGCTCTGTGGGGTGTGTTTGTGTTTGTGAACAGAGCCCTAGGACCAGCTTGCTTAGGGGACTCTTCTCCAGGTTCATCTCTCTGTAGGTGATGGCTTTGTTATGGAAGGTTTGGGAATCGCTTCCTTTTAGGTGGTTGTAGAATTTAACGGCTCTTTTCTGGATTTTGATAATTAGTGGGTATCGGCCTAATTCTGCTCTGCATGCATTATTTGGTGTTCTACGTTGTACACGGAGGATATTTTTGCAGAATTCTGCATGCAGAGTCTCAATTTGGTGTTTGTCCCATTTTGTGAAATCTTGGTTGGTGAGCGGACCCCAGACCTCACAACCATAAAGGGCAATGGGCTCTATGACTGATTCAAGTATTTTTAGCCAGATCCTAATTGGTATGTTGAAATTTATGTTCCTTTTGATGGCATAGAAGGCCCTTCTTGCCTTGTCTCTCAGATCGTTCACAGCTTTGTGGAAGTTACCTGTGGTGCTGATGTTTAGGCCGAGGTATGTATAGTTTTTTGTGTGCTCTAGGGCAACGGTGTCTAGATGGAATTTGTGGTCCTGGTGACTGGACCTTTTTTGGAACACCATTATTTTGGTCTTACTGAGATTTACTGTCAGGGCCCAGGTCTGACAGAATCTGTGCAGAAGATCTAGGTGCTGCTGTAGGCCCTCCTTGGTTGGTGACAGAAGCACCAGATCATCAGCAAACAGTAGACATTTGACTTCGGATTCTAGTAGGGTGAGACCGGGTGCTGCAGACTGTTCTAGTGCCCGCGCCAATTCGTTGATATATATGTTGAAGAGGGTGGGGCTTAAGCTGCATCCCTGTCTCACCCACGACCCTGTGTGAAGAAATGTGTGTGTTTTTGCCAATTTTAACCGCACACTTGTTGTTTGTGTACATGGATTTTATAATGTCGTATGTTTTACCCCCAACACCACTTTCCATCAATTTGTATAGCAGACCCCCATGCCAAATTGAGTCGAAGGCTTTTTTGAAATCAACAAAGCATGAGAAGACTTTGCCTTTGTTTTGGTTTGTTTGGTTGTCAATTAGGGTGTGTAGGGTGAATACATGGTCTGTTGTACGGTAATTTGGTAAAAAGCCAATTTGACATTTGCTCAGTACATTGTTTTCATTGAGGAAATGTACGAGTCTGCTGTTAATGATAATGCAGAGGATTTTCCCAAGGTTACTGTTGACGCATATTCCACGGTAGTTATTGGGGTCAAATTTGTCTCCACTTTTGTGGATTGGGGTGATCAGTCCTTGGTTCCAAATATTGGGGAAGATGCCAGAGCTAAGGACGATGTTAAAGAGTTTTAGTATAGCCAATTGGAATTTGTTGTCTGTATATTTGATCATTTCATTAAGGATACCATCAACACCACAGGCCTTTTTGGGTTGGAGGGTTTTTATTTTGTCCTGTAACTCATTCAAGGTAATTGGAGAATCCAGTGGGTTCTGGTAGTCTTTAATAGTTGATTCTAGGATTTGTATTTGATCATGTATATGTTTTTGCTCTTTATTCTTTGTTATAGAGCCAAAAAGATTGGAGAAGTGGTTTACCCATACATCTCCATTTTGGATAGATAATTCTTCGTGTTGTTGTTTGTTTAGTGTTTTCCAATTTTCCCAGAATTGGTTAGAGTCTATGGAGTCTTCAATTACATTGAGCTGATTTCTGACGTGCTGTTCCTTCTTTTTCCGTAGTGTATTTCTGTATTGTTTAGTGATTCACCATAGTGAAGGCGTAGACTCAGGTTTTCCGGGTCTCTATGTTTTTGGTTGGACAGGTTTCTCAATTTATTTCTTAGATTTTTGCATTCTTTATCAAACCATTTGTCATTGTTGTTCATTTTCTTCGGTTTTCTATTTGAGATTTTTAGATTTGATAGGGAAGCTGAGAGGTCAAATATACTGTTAAGATTTTCTACTGCCAAGTTTACACCTTCACTATTGCAGTGGAACATTTTACCCAGGAAGTTGTCTAAAAGGGATTGAATTTGCTGTTGCCTAATTGTTTTTTGGTAGGTTTCCAAACTGCATTCCTTCCATCTATAGCATTTCTTAAATGTTACTCAGTTCCTTTGGCTTTGATGCCTCATGATTGAGTATTGCTCTGTTCAAGTAGACTGTGATTTTGCTGTGGTCTGATAGGGGTGTCAGTGGGCTGACTGTGAACGCTCTGAGAGACTCTGGGTTGAGGTCAGTGATAAAGTAGTCTACAGTGCTACTGCCAAGAGATGAGCTATAGGTGAACCTACCATAGGAGTCCCCTCGAAGCCTACCATTGACTATGTACATACCCAGCGTGCGACAGAGCTGCAGGAGTTGTGACCCGTTTTTGTTGGTTATGTTGTCATAGTTGTGCCTAGGGGGGCATATGGGGGAGGGAATGCTGTCACCTGCAGGCAGGTGTTTGTCCCCCTGTGTGCTGAGGGTGTCAGGTTCTTGTCCAGTTCTGGCATTTAGGTCGCCACAGCCTAATACATGTCCCTGGGCCTGGAAATGATTGATTTCCCCCTCCAGGATGGAGAAGCTGTCTTTATTAAAGTATGGGGATTCTAGTGGGGGGATATAGGTAGCACACAGGAGGACATTTTTCTCTGTTAAGATAATTTCCTTTTGAATTTCTAGCCAAATGTAAAATGTTCCTGTTTTGATTAATTTAATGGAGTGAGTTAGGTCTGCTCTATACCAAATTAGCATTCCCCCTGAGTCCCTTCCCTGTTTCACACCTGGTAGTTTGGTGGATGGGACTACCAGCTCTCTGTAACCTAGAGGGCAACCAGTGGGTCCGTCTCCGCTATACCATGTTTCTTGCAGGATGACAATGTCTGCATTACCGATTTCTTTGGTGAAGTCCGGGTTCCTGCTCTTTAGGCCAAAGGCAGATGACCTCAGGCCTTGGATATTCCAGGATGATATAGTGAAGGCATTTGTTCCATAAAGTGTCCAATGTTGTTGGCCGTGTGGTTTGGCCTCAGGCCAGTAAGTGTGAGCAGAGCCTGCTGAGCATCTGGTACATGCCGTTGGCTTGGGCGAGTGTAAGAGTGGGGGTTGGGCCTGTTTGCCCGCTCACTACCTGGGCGTATGTGTGACTTCCATGTTGATGCCCTCTTTGCGGGGGGTGGGGTGCATGGGGTGGGCAGGAGTGGCATAGGTCTGATCTGAGGGGGCCTAAACGGGGTGTGGGCATGGTTGATGTGGGGGGGTGTTGATTGGTTGGGGTGGGGGTGTGGATGTGTCTGGGGTGCTGTGGTCTGGATGTAAGTCCTCTTGGCGTGGGTCCTCTATGTGTAGGTCCACGGGGGGGTCCTGCAGGTCTTGGAGGGTGTCTCGCTGGTCTGGGTGGGGTGTCTATTGATCTGTTGCTCCTGTGTGAAGTGTTGGGGCTGCGTTTGAGAGCGATGTCCTTTAGAGTCCGGGCAAAGGTGGGCACTGCTGCCTTATAGAGGTGGACCTGGTCATAGAGGCTGTTCAAGTCCAGGGTGGAGTGGTGGGCCAGGAAAACATTTGGTTTTGAGGCACAGTCACGGGAAATGCTTGCGTTTACCCGCTGTATTGTAGCAGGGTGGAAGTCTTTTCGTGGTAGCAGGGTGGAGATAACCACTTGTGCATTGGGGAAAGTAGAAGAAGCTTTTTCAATCACTCCCTTCAGTGCTGTGGCCACCCTTTCCTGCTGTGCTCTCAGGTCGTTTGTGCCTGTGTGTATTATTATGTGGCTAGGTGAGCCTAGTTTGTCCTCAGACAGAAGGTCTAGGGCGCACTGGGTGTTTGGACACCAGAGTTTAGACACACTGTGTTTGGGAAAAGTTTTTTTTCTTCTATATATTTCCCATTTGAGTCCATAAGGAGAACAATCTGTGTCTTGTGGTGGTTCTCAGTGGGTGTGGGGGGGTTGTCAGGAGGGCTATCAGGGTGGCTGACAGGGGGGGTGCTCAGGGGGGGTGAGAGCTGCTGGGCTTGGGGTTTTTCTTTTGTCTGTTTTGCTGTGATGTTGACTCTATGGTCAGGGTCTGGTGTGGACTGTTCTGCTGTGGTGTCGAGATTTTTGTCCGGTGCTGAGGTGGGCTGTTCTGCTGGCGTCTCTGTGGGGATGGCCACCTCCCTAGTGGGTTGTTCTCTGTCACATGCCATCCCCCTCAACCTCTCCTCCAGCAGTCTGATCCTCTCCTCCATCCCCCTCTCCCTCTCCTCCAGCAGTCTGATCCTCTCCTCTAGTGCTTTGTTCTGCTCCTGCTTCTGCTCTTTCTCCTGTTGAAGTTGTCTCACCACTGTCCAGAGTGCAGATATGTCTCTCTCCACCTCCAGCTCTCCTGGTCTGGTTAAGGGGTTGTTGTGCTGGACTGTTGTCTGGGTCTGTGCTGACTGGAGTGTAATCACCTGCTGTTCCAGCTCCACCTGCCTTACCTCCAGCTGGGTGAATTTATCCTTCATTTCAATGAGGGAGAAGTGCTCTGTACTGGGAGGTTGACTGTCTGCTGAGGGTTGCTCGTCTGTGGGGTTATATGATGAAGAGGTCTGGTCTGACCCGCTTGGGGTGGGGGTATCTTTATCAAGGGAGAGCTTCTCCTGCTGGGCTAATTCTTTGATTAGGTGAAAGTCCAGCTGAAACTGTTTGGGGTTGCCCTGTACCAATACTGTTCCAGACTTATATAGATTTATGTTAGCTGACTCAGAGTCCTCGTTGTCAAGTATCCTGAGTTTCCACCCCTCGTTAACCCCCCCTCTCTTAACAGAGGGGTAGTGTGCTAATATAGCACTGTGCCATGCCAGGGGATGGTTTGTGTGGAAGATAAGGTTGCTGATGTTCCCATTTTTGTAATAGTCAGCAAAAAGTGTCTCTTGATTTTCCATAAGGAGCTTCATTTTGTGCTCTTTTCTTGCCTTATCATTCTTTACACTCACAGGGTACTGTATTTTAATTACCTCTGAACAGCAGGAGGGAGCTTCTAAGGCCTCTCCATTTGGTTGGGGTAGACTATTCGACTCTCCTGCCATTGTTGGGCTAATGGTCTTTGACACCTCTCACTTGACACGTCAGTGCTAGTTGAAGCTGTATCAAGTCAGTTACAGTTGAATACAGTTGAAGCTGTATCTCTCTCAGTTCCACAAAAAATCCAAGTTTAACTAACTCTAAATCTATCTTTTTTTAAAGAAAATGCTGAAAAATGCAGGAGCTCATCTGATCATCTGATCATGACCTCTCTCTCTCTCTCTCTCTCTCCTTGTTAGCTAGCTAGCTTCTTTCAGGAGAGTCCCTAGCAACTGCCTAGCAACAGGTAAACAACTTAGCTAGCTATGAAAACGGTATAATTTTATGATTTTTTTTTACTTTTTTCAAAAGCCTTTTCTTCTTTGTTTGCTGCTTGTTTGGTCTCCTATTCAGTCTTGCAGTTTTCTTTTGCTTTTTTTGATGTACTTTACTCTAAAAACCATGTAAAATTCAATATTTGTAGGAGCTCATCTTTTCAGCTGTTGCTGCTTAATTTGGAACTCCGGAACTCTCTCTCTCTCTCTCTCTCTCTCTCTCTGTCTCTCTCTCTCTGTCTCTCTCTCTCTGTCTCTCTCTCTCTGTCTCTCTCTCTCAGCATGGGGATGTTTCCCAAATGACGCCCTATTCCTTCCCTATACAAGGAAATAAGTAGTCATTTGGGACATGGTCCAGGCGAGACAGCGGTGAGATGTAAAATATGATTTAAACTTTATTCTCTGACGAAGTGTCTGCTACACTGCCTGAGTGTAAATCCCCCAATAGTATTTCACAGGTAGTGTAGGCTATCCAGGGAGCGTTCATAAAAGACTCCTTCCACTTTGCTTTTCCAGGAAATGGCCTCTACATTGCACTATACGTACTTGCAAAAGCTCATTTTACGTACTAAACTATACATACTACTGTACCTACGAGGATACAAAACCCCTTCTCAAGGTACATTATATACAGTAGATCAAAAATGATGTGGTGTGATACTACTACCATGATGCATCATTCTACCAGAACACCATCAATACTCAAAGGAAAAATGGCATTGCTTTCTTTTAGAATATTGTAGTAGAATACAATCTTTCAGTAGTGTAATCCATAAATGACAAGCCAATTATCAAAGAATCCATCAAAGCTGATCAAGTCAAGTGTCCCTGTAACTTTTCATGAATTAAAACGACAAGCTTTGCTCCCAGACTCAACAACAATTAATCTCTGCTTTCTGCTGAGGAGGATGACACAACATTTGTGTCCCAAATCGCACCCTATTCTCTATATAATGTACTTATTTTGACCAAAGCCCTGGTCAAAAGTAGTGCACTAAATAAGGAATAGGGTTCCATTGGGAAGCAACACAACATTGGGTAAATGATCATCATAATATCTCCTTCTGAACTCACTCCATCCTGGTTAAATCATATTATGTTCTCATACTACTAATTAGAAGGGGACAATGGACGACTAAGCAATATTTCATGGTTGGTTTATGCTTTCAAGCTGGTTTCCAATATTGTTAGTTATTCTGTTTATCAGTTTAGACATTACTGTCATTACGCATTGTCAAGGCTCTCATCCAGTTAGGGCAAGGCTGCGTATCAAATGACACCCTATTCCCTATGTAGGGCTCTGATCTAAAGTACACTATGTAGGGAATAGGGTGCCATTTGGGACACACACCTATCATTTGAATCTCTTGCATAGAGCGAAAGTAAAAATGATGCCTGAGCAAAAGCTATAAGAAGTAAGATACATTAAACTGCATATCATTACAACCATCAGTGTTAAATAATTACAATTGTAGCAATGACTTTATCAATCTTCTTTCTTATGCTGATACGAATGAGCCTAGGAATGTAGCCAAGTCCTCTACGTAGCTAACGTTAGTTAGCTAGAACCATTATTCTCTATTATGGGCAAGCCACCCATCAGCTTTTGGCGGTGTAAAGATATACAGCACGTTCAGAAAATATTCACACCCCTTTACTTTTTCCACATTTTGTTGTATTACAGCCTGAATTTAAAATGGATTCAAATTGAGATGTTGTGTCATAATGTCAAAGTGGAATTATGTTTTTAGAAATTTTAACAAAGTAATTAAAAATGAGAAGCTGAAATGATTTGATTTAATAAGAATTCAACCACTTTTTATGACAAGCCTAATCTGTTAAACTGTGCTCAAGAAGTCACATAATAAGTTGCATGGAGTCACTCTGTATGAAATAATAGTGTTTAACATGATGTTTGAATGACTACCTCACCTCTGTACCCCACACATACAATTATCTATAAGATCCCTTAGTCGAGCAGTCGATTTCAAACACACATCCAACACAGATTCCAGAAAAGACCAATTATATTTTCCAATGCCTTGCAAAGAATGGCACCTAATTGTTAGATGTTTATAATTTTTTTAAGCAGACATTGAATATCCCTTTGAGCATGGTAAAGTTATTAATTACACTTTGGATGGTGTATCAATCCACCCAGTCGCTACAAAGGTGATTCTGACATGTATTGACTCAGAGGTGTGAATGCTTACGCAAATGAGATATTTATATATTTCATTTTCTGTTAATTAGCAAACATTTTCTAAATACATGTTTTCACTTTGTCAATGTGGGTAGCTATTATTGTTTCTCTCACATAATTAGTTAGCGCTAGTGTACAGTGCTAGATAGCTAGATAGTTAGCTACTGGCTACATGTTAACTAGCTGGCTAGAGATGTTACCTACAACAACCCACAATCAGATTTATTTTCCCGTTGCACAAAGCTTGCTTTTGACAGAGTAGACAGCGTTTGCTTCAGGTCCTCATACACTGAGAGGAAAACCAATAGCAGATAAGACAGAATAACACATTCAACAATGTTAGCTACCTGAGGTGAAATGTAGCCATCAGTCAGTCTCTCTTCATAGCAGTGGTCCACGCACGTGGTCCCGTTTCCTTCGGAAATCTTAAAACCTTAATCGTAGATCATTTGTTTGTTCCCGGTCTCAACTAACCCAAACAACACAGCACACTCGACCCTTTCAAAGAAATGATGTTGCTATTCTTAGCCTCCTTGAGAGTGCTGCACTACAACTCTACATTAGCCCACTGTATGACGGTCCTGAAGGAAATATAGGGAAAAATATATCATCTACTGATGAAATTATAGCATTACCAGTGCAGATAGATTTCCAATGGTCACTGATATTCTACTCTTATAAAAGCCATCCATTGATGTTGTATCTGCACTAGTTTTCTTTGTGAACCAGTCCTAAATCCATATTTAACTTAGTAATGTGGCCTGTTTATGGAAACAGCAGACAGACTGACCCAGATTGTGGTGTTCTTGCCCAGGATCAAACATCGAACCCAGTCTTTCTCTCTAGAGAGTTCCAGACGTTCTATGGAACATCTTTGGGCCCAGCTGAGAGCTCTAGAACCTTCTCCGACCCTCCTTAGAGAACTGTAGGTCAGACACTGTCAGTCAGCAACCAAAATGGCACTCTATTCCCTATATTTAGCACTACATTTGACCAGAGTCCTATGGGCCCTAGTCAAAAGTAGTGCACTATATTATAGGGAGTATGGTGTGATTTGAACCAGTCAGTCAGTGTAGTATCAGTTTGGTGGTATCACAACCTACTGTTTTGTTTCCCCAGGAGGTAAATGAAAGAGAGAGAGATGAAAGAGTAAATGGAAATGTGACATTCTCTGTTCTCCAACTCATGACACACGTTCCCTTGAAGATAAAGACAAATAAAGTGCAAAGAGAACATCGTGTAGATCTGAACCTGAAAAAGTAGAAAGGCTCCAATTAACTTCCTTTTGACGAGTTCTCTTTCATTCTCCTTTTCTGGGGCAGTTCAGGTGAGGTGAGAAGAGAGGCAGGCTTAGAAGTGCATCAAGACCGCTTTCTACCAAGTCACCCTTTCATGTACTACAATGTACTATTATGTTTCAAAACATATTACCACTCTAGAGAGAAAGTCATCCATTTTTATTCAGCAATAGAATCGCCCCCATATCTATTTTCAGGAAGTAAATAAGCTAACGCTAGACAAAAGGAGAGGAGGCGTGTCATTTTAAGCTGGTTTGGGGATTTGTCTTGCTTTGCAGTGGAGATAGTCAACCCAATCAGTGTACACCAATCAGTGTCCATCTCACGGTGTACATCACTCTGTTTTCCACCCAGGAACCACACGGCAGTGAGCTCCAAAGTCATCGCCGTCACAGTGAGACCAGAGCCCAGGATAACAGAGTCACACCTGGAGATCGAGCTGGCTCACCTGGCCAACGTAAGGACCTTGATTTTATTCATCTTTCATTTTCTATTTACATTCATCCAGTGCAAGAATGACCTCCTCACAATGTAAGTACCTGCCCAAGACTCCCTCACTTCTTGAAAAGGCATACAAGCAATACAGAGAAGGCAGATGTTTAATAGCTATCCAATCAGCTAATCGTGTAACCGATACATTGGACCCAGTTACATGACGGCAATCCATGTACCTGAGTCCACACTAAAACACGGTTACAAAAGTCAATTGTACAGAGAAGATACTGTATATTTGGACCTATATTCACAAAGCATCTCAGAGTACGAGTGCTGACCTAGGATCAGGTCCTCCCTGTCCATATTAACCTAATTCATTTTATTCTAAAAGGTAACACTGACCCCAGACCAGCAGTGCTACTCTGAGACGCTTGATAAATACAAGTTGAAATATATGGGCTCTGACAATGACATGCTGCTTTGCATCACCTTGGACGACACCTCTGAACGATCGTCTTTATCTCAGAGATGAACCAAAAGGCCAGGGTTGTAAAGAGAGCTTGTCCTTGTAATTATCTGGACAGTGCCATGTCTCTCTCTCTCTCTCTCTCTCTCTCTCTCTCTGTCCCTCTCTCTCTCTCTCTGTCCCTCTCTCTCTCTCTGTCCCTCTCTCTCTGTCCCTCTCTCTCTCTCTCTGTCCCTCTCTCTCTCTCTCTCTCTCTGTCTCTCTGTCTCTCTCTCGCGCTCTCCCTCTCTCTGTCCCTCTCTCTCCCTCTCTCTGTCCCTCTCTCTGTCCCTCTCTCTGTCCCTCTCTCTGTCCCTCTCTCTGTCCCTCTCTGTCCCTCTCTCTGTCCCTCTCTGTCCCTCTCTCTCTCTCTCTCTCTCTCTCTGTCCCTCTCTCTCTCTCTCTCTCTCTCTCTCTCTCTCTCTCTCTGTCTCTCTGTCTCTCTGTCTCTCTGTCTCTCTGTCTCTCTGTCTCTCTCTCTCTGTCTCGACACACCTGCTGCACTTGGCGCCTGCAAATTAATTATCGAATCAATTACTCTACCATTGTTTGTTGGCTAATGCACTCTAAACGTGTGGCTGTAGCCATTGTTGGGTACTTCAACGCTTATTGAGGCTAAAGTGATTCAAAGTGAAACTGCCACCAATTCTCATTGGCATTTTACATTTTAACCCTGAACTGCAATCTAAAGAGGTCTCGCCATAGCCGTTAGTTAAAAGAACAATTTGTTTAGTGAGTTATTCTTGGATAATTACGAGTAGGAAGTACTATCTGTGAGGCTTTGGTCATTTTGTTGTGGTTATCTAACAATGAGTGAAGGTTTTCAGTGTGCTCTCTTCTTCTTGGTAATGCAGGGAACCCTGAGTCCTTACTGTGCACTGTGGGATAACAGCGTCATGTAAGTGAACACGCTTTCCTTTTTGCTGTTTTCTCCTTGCTCTTCTCTAATCCATGCTGATGTATCTGTTATGATGGAATTACGCTTTTGATTTCTGTTGATATAAACTATATTTCTAAATGCTCTGATGATGAAACACTGTTTTGTCCATCTTCTAAGAGGTTCAAGGGTGCTTACTCTTGGCAAAGTGTACTGTACGCAATCCTACTCAAAATGTCTTCAGACTATCCTATACTCTGTATTTATTAGCGCCCGGGCCCGTCGTCCTCTGTAAGGGGATTTGGGGACAATTACTTCAGCAGAAAAAAATAGCCTATGAAGATTAAAATCAGATGAAACGAATAAATCTTCTAAATAACATCTGGGAGTTAAGTCTGGCCTGCATCCCAAATGACATCTCGTTGCCTTTATCGTGCACTACGTTTGACTAAAGCCTGGGAACTTTATCGTGCACTACGTTTGACTAAAGCCTGGGAACTTTATCGTGCACTACGTTTGACTAAAGCCTGGGAACTTTATCGTGCACTACGTTTGACTAAAGCCTGGGAACTTTATCGTGCACTACGTTTGACTAAAGCCTGGGAACTTTATCGTGCACTACGTTTGACTAAAGCCTGGGAACTTTATCGTGCACTACGTTTGACTAAAGCCTGGGAACTTTATCGTGCACTACGTTTGACTAAAGCCTGGGAACTTTATCGTGCACTACGTTTGACTAAAGCCTGGGAACTTTATCGTGCACTACGTTTGACTAAAGCCTGGGAACTTTATCGTGCACTACGTTTGACTAAAGCCTGGGAACTTTATAGTAAATAGTGACGCAGTCCGACTTTTGCCTTTATCGTGCACTACGTTTGACTAAAGCCTGGGAACTTTATAGTAAATAGTGACGCAGTCCGACTTTTACCTTTATCGTGCACTACGTTTGACTAAAGCCTGGGAACTTTATAGTAAATAGTGACGCAGTCCGACTTTTGCCTTTATCGTGCACTACGTTTGACTAAAGCCTGGGAACTTTATAGTAAATAGTGACGCAGTCTGACTTTTGCCTTTATCGTGCACTACGTTTGACTAAAGCCTGGGAACTTTATAGTAAATAGTGACGCAGTCTGACATTTGCCTTTATCGTGCACTACGTTTGACTAAAGCCTGAGCACCTTACCATAAATAGTGACGCAGTCTGACTTTTGCCTTTATCGCACACCACTTTTGACCAAAACCTGTGCACTTCATAGGAAATAGGGACGCAGTCTGACTTTTCTCTTGACGACGTATAATAACATGAGGGGAATAGGGACAGTACATCACCGATCCCCTATTATTTCCCATACACGGTACCTGTATTTCATTAAGCTACAGGCATGTATTATTCTGCAATTGTATGAGACAATTTGCGGCGAAGGCCAGAGGAAATTCAATGTAGGTTTTGAATGCATCTTTTGTCCTCTGCGTTGTATTTCAGCCGTTGTATTACAGCCGTTGTATTACAGCCGTTGTATTACAGCCGTTGTATTACAGCCGTTGTATTACAGCCGTTGTATTTCAGCCGTTGTATTACAGCCGTTGTATTACAGCCGTTGTATTACAGCCGTTGTATTTCAGCCGTTGTATTACAGCCGTTGTATTACAGCCGTTGTATTACAGCCGTTGTATTACAGCCGTTGTATTTCAGCCGTTGTATTACAGCCGTTGTATTACAGCCGTTGTATTACAGCCGTTGTATTACAGCCGTTGTATTACAGCCGTTGTATTACAGCTGTAATAGCACACTGATAAGGGTACATCGAATGAAAGATCCTTTGTGCCGTTGGAATATCAAGGAACTCAGAGATTTGATAGAAGCTGGTTTCAATGCCATCATTATTTGTTCCTTGTGTTCTTTGTTCCTTACACATTGTGTGTCAGAAAATATACCATCATTATATACATTAGACTCAAATCTTATCTCTATTTTATTTAACCTGCTTTATTATTCTGGTTTCTTAATCCTCATCTGAAAGGACTAGATAGCATACAGATGTAGGACCTTAATTTGAACCAGTTTGCAACAGCAAGAAAAATAATGCTGCAGCAACAGGAAATGTTCATTATTATGTGGATTATAATTCACAGACATTTTTGTAAGGGTTGATACTATTTTCGTGAAGGGAAAGCAAGTCTGAAATTACAAACTTTAGAAGCCTTCTTAAACTCAAATACACTACAAGTTGCATTTCTTGCTGTATAGGAAAATTCTCAGTAACAAAAGACTGACCAAATTAAGATCCTACATCTGTACAATGTTTAAATTCAAGAATGTCAACAGATAACGTCAACTATATATCCCATACACAGTTCCCTTCATCTGTTTCTAAAACATTTTAAACATTGTTATTATTCGTAGATTGAGACAGGACTCCCTCCCAGCTTTCAGAAACATTGTTCTTCATGCCTCATTATTTCCTTCAATGATGTGTGTTCTATCCTTCTATCCTGTGTTCTATCCTTCTATCCTGTGTGTTCTATCCTTCTATCCTGTGTGTTCTATCCTTCTATCCTGTGTTCTATCCTTCTATCCTGTGTTCTATCCTTCTATCCTGTGTGTTCTATCCTTCTATCCTGTGTGTTCTATCCTTCTATCCTGTGTGTTCTATCCTTCTATCCTGTGTGTTCTATCCTTCTATCCTGTGTGTTCTATCATTCTATCCTGTGTGTTCTATCCTTCTATCCTGTGTGTTCTATCCTTCTATCCTGTGTGTTCTATCCTTCTATCCTGTGTGTTCTATCCTTCTATCATGTGTGTTCCACCCTTCTATCCTGTGTTCTATCCTTCTATCCTGTGTGTTCTATCCTTCTATCCTGTGTGTTCTATCCTTCTATTCTGTGTGTCCTATCCTTCTATCCTGTGTGTCCTATCCTTCTATCCTTTGTGTTCTATCCTTCTATCCTGTGTGTTCTATCCTTCTATCCTGTGTGTTCTATCCTTCTATCCTGTGTGTTCTATCCTTCTATCCTGTGTGTTCTATCCTTCTATCCTGTGTGTTCTATCATTCTATCCTGTGTGTTCTATCATTCTATCCTGTGTGTTCTATCCTTCTATCCTGAGTGTTCTATCCTTCTATCCTGTGTGTTCTATCATTCTATCCTGTGTGTTCTATCCTTCTATCCTGTGTGTTCTATCATTCTATCCTGTGTGTTCTATCCTTCTATCATGTGTGTTCTATCCTTCTATCCTGGGTGTTCTATCCTTCTATCCTCTGTTCTCTATCCTTCTATCCTGTGTGTTCTATCCTTCTATCCTGGGTGTTCTATCCTTCTACCCTTCTAGCATGTGTGTCCTATCCTTCTATCCTGTGTGTTCTATCCTTCTATTCTGTGTGTTCTATCCTTCTATCCTGTGTGTTCTATCCTTCTATTCTGTGTTCTACCCTTCTATCCTGTGTGTTCTATCATTCTATCCTGTGTTTTCTATCCTTCTATCCTGTGTTCTATCCTTCTATCCTGTGTGTTCTACCCTTCTATCATGTATGTTCTATCCTTCTATCCTGTGTGTTCTATCCTTCTATCCTGTGTGTCCTATCCTTCTATCCTGTGTGTTCTATCCTTCTATCCTGTGTGTTCTATCCGTCTATCCTGTGTGTTCTATCCTTCTATCCTGGGTGTTCTATCCTTCTATCCTGTGTGTTCTATCCTTCTATCCCGTGTGTTCTATCCTTCTATCCTGTGTGCTCTATCCTTCTATCCTGTGTTCTATCCTTCTATCCTGTGTGTTCTATCCTTCTATCCTGTGTGTTCTATCCTTCTATCCTGGGTGTTCTATCCTTCTATCCTGTGTGTTCTATCCTTCTATCATGTGTGTTCTATCCTTCTATCCCGTGTGTTCTATCCTTCTATCCTGTGTTCTATCCTTCTATCCTGTGTGCTCTATCCTTCTATCCTGTGTGTTCTATCCTTCTATCCTGTGTGTTCTATCCTTCTATCCTGTGTGTCCTATCCTTCTATCCTTTGTGTTCTATCCTTCTATCCTGTGTGTTCTATCCTTCTATCCTGTGTGTTCTATCCTTCTATCCTGTGTGTTCTATCCTTCTATCATGTGTGTTCTACCCTTCTATCCTGTGTTCTATCCTTCTATCCTGTGTGTTCTATCCTTCTATCCTGTGTGTTCTATCCTTCTATCCTGTGTGTTCTATCCTTCTATTCTGTGTGTTCTATCCTTCTATCCTGTGTGTTCTATCCTTCTATCCTGTGTGTTCTATCCTTCTATCCTGTGTGTTCTATCATTCTATCATGTGTGTTCTATCATTCTATCCTGTGTTCTATCCTTCTATCCTGTGTGTTCTCTCCTTCTATCCTGTGTGTTCTATCCT